>NC_037670.1:77743962-77774509 GCF_003255815.1 Theropithecus gelada
TTTTTTTTTTTTGTACTTTTTAGTAGAGATGGGGTTTCACCATATTAACCAGGATGGTCTCGATCTCCTGACCTCGTGATCCGCCCGTCTCGGCCTCCCAAAGTGCTGGGATTACAGGCTTGAGCCACCGCGCCCGGCCTAGTGGCCTATTTTTATGTTAACCAAGTCTTTCCTTATCTCCATAGGGTCTACTGGTGAGCCCTTCAAAGGCATTCTTGATTTCTGTTACTGTGGTTTTTTTTTTCTTTTTTTATGTCTTGCATTTTCATTAGATTTTTTAAATGTAATTGCTCTCTTTTTGCTGAAATTCTCTGTCTGATCTTGCACGTTGTCTACCTTTTCCATTAGAGCCTTTAACATACTCAGCAGTTATTTTCAATCCCCTGCCTGACAGCTCAGACATCTGAGTCATATCAGAGTCTCGTGCACATGATTGCTTTGTGTCTTCAGACTGTGTTCCTTCTTGTTTTGGGGTAAGGTACTTAGATTTTTTTTAATGAAAGGGGACTGTGTTGTATAACACGGTAGATAATGAGATAATTATATTTGATGCTTAAAAATGCCTACATTGGACAGGCATGCTGGCTCACACCTGTAATCCCAGAACTTTGGGAGGCCACCGTGGGCAGATCATGAGGTCAAGAGATCGAGGCCATCCTGGCCAACATGGTGAAACCCCGTCTCTACTAAAAATATAAAAATTAGCCAGGCGTGGTGACGCATGCCTATAGTCCCAGCTACTCAGGAGGCTGAGGCAGGAGAATTGCTTGAACCCAGGAGGTGGACGTTGCAATGAGCCAAGATCAGCCACTGCACTCTAGCCTGGGAGAAGAACAAGACTCTGTCTCAAAAAAAAAAAAAGGAAAAGAAAAGAAAAATGCCTACATCTTTCTTTCTGCCAGACCTTTAGTGTGGGAGTTTGTGTTAATCTAATTAGGAGCAAGACTGGGTTAGAAATTTATTGTTTCTACTAAGTTATCTGGACTGGAGTTTGTTCTTCGTAGGACATCAGAGACTTTAGATTTCTCTTATCATCCCTTGTTCTTGGCTTTGAGCCTTCCCTTTGTTCTTCTCCTCAGAGACAGTCCTGTCTTTTGAAGCTCTCTTCACTGCATTCTACTATTGCTTTTACTCAAGATAGTATGGTGGTGAGAGGTGAGGAAAGGAGACATTATCTATTTTCATTCAGCTTCTGTCTTAAACAGGCAGGGTCAAACTGGGACTTGAGAATGTACCTTCGCAACCATTGCTGCTCCTATTCCAGAGGTGACACATTTCCAGTCATAGGAGGCAACCACCAGTGCCTTGGGCTATGCTTTTCATACCCACCCTCCTGCAAATTAAAACTTGTTACTCTGTGGAGATATGGATGAAGTATTGGGCACAGTCAGTGGCGGCCTCCTTTTCCCTCCCTCAACTAAAATGAAATTCCATGGAAACCTTCTCTTGCAGACTAAGTCCTTCTTCTACAGTAGAGAGGAGGTGGGGTAGGTCTGGGTGAATTTCAGCAGTGGCTACTGTTCCCCTCCTACAGCCAGTACCAAAAGGGGAACTTTCTGTGGATTCTCCATGCTCTTCCCTGCAAGAGCCAGGTAGGATTCCTGGAGAAAAAATATAAAAGATGGTGGGAAATTCCTTAAATTTGTGGCCCCCAAGATCTCACACTCTCCCACTAGTCTGCACTCAGCCTTTATAATTTCACTAAAATGTCTAGTTGAATCTCCTATCAGTTTGCTTTCTAGCTGTGGAGACCAAATATTAGATGCCATTTTTACTTCCTCTCTCAGAGTCAGGACACAGCATGGTTACGAGGACAGACACTGAAGCCAGAACCTCAGCCCCTCCCCACCCCAGTTAGAACTCTGTGACCACAAAGTAAATCACATCGGTCTGCCTCTGTTTCCTCCCCTATAAGACGAGAATCGCAACAGACCAATGTGAAAAGATATCCCAAGGATGAGATGAGTTACACCTAAAGGATTTAGAGCAATGCCCAAGAGGGAGCAGAGTACCCTGAATAAATGGCTGTTGTGATCACAGGCAGAAGCCGGGAAGAGGATCCATCCTGGTGGGTATCCGCCTTGTCAGTGGATCATCTAATGCCCCCTCCCTTCCTTAGGAGGATCTGAGACCTGTGCAAAGGAAGTGTGCTGGCTGGGCTGTAGCAGGATCCCTCAGAGTGGAATGAGCCTGAGGAGAGGGCAGGAGCTTCATTCCACACTCACTCCCAGCATGAGTGGAGCAAATGAATGCTAACTTCTTCAGGTCACAGGACACTGCTGAGGAAACGTGGGCATTTGGGGTTTAAGAAGGTATTTTATCTTTCAAATTATTTCATATTAAAGTGGAAAAGAATGAAGATGACATTGCAAAAGTATTGCAATGGTTATATAAGATGTGTGAGATACCCAGCATGTTTCCTGCCACTCAGTGATTCCCTCTTTGAGTCTGGATCGTATAAACTTACAGGTAATTCCTGGACTGTGAGCACAGAGTACACTGATTTCTGTATGTCCTAATGTGTGAACATAATCAAGTTTCCAGAGGTTGAGGGAGAAGCCCTGGAAGGTGCAGTCCAACCCTCACAACCTGCTGAGCCTGTGCTCCTGTTACAAGGGGGCCGGTACACGCAGACCTAAAGAGGGATTCTGTGCGTGTGTCCTGACATCTCTCATCTGTGATTCCAGCAAGCGCATAACTATCCCCATTTCCTTGTCCTGAGGTTTTATCTTACAGGTCAAAACAGATCTAGGAACATCATTTTCAGCTACAGCCCCTAAGTGAATTGAGCAGGTCATGTATTGAGGAAAATGCATTAAGTTATGCTTTAGCCAGTATAAGCGGTTAGATACCACCCCGGATAGTATTTGGACTTTTAATAGTTTTCTCTGGAAATTAATATTTCAGGTTGCTCCAATTTATTCTATTCAAAACAAGCTGTAAGCAAAGAAGAGAAATCTGTATGAAAACCTAAGGTATAAAGATGCACCATTAAAGAATTTCTTTGTTCTCTCCTCAAGAGTCAAAATGATGGGGAACACGTACGAGGCCAGAGAGAGGAGAAAATGATGTTTCCAGCAACGACATCCTGCTGTGTCCCAAGGAGAAGGCAGGGAAGTGTGTGCTTGATGGCCAGTGGCTCAATAATCACAGCAGTAAGTGATCTCACCTTCCTTTTTGTGAAATTTACTTTTAGGTTGAAGTGGAAGGATGAGCATCATTGTAACCACAACACCTAATGGACCCCGAGCAGGTGCGATTGTCAACACACAGCCGATGCTGACTTTGGTTTTAGTTGACACCAGTTTTTGACTTCATTTTCAGTCTTGGCTGGATAGTTTACGAGGTATAAAAGCATCACTATCTTTTGCCTTGGGCATTTTAAATTTGTGCCAACTCTAACTCCCCGAGAATAACTGTAAGCAAAGAAAATTAATTCTTGTGAACACCTGATATGTAAAGATGAAGTGATAAAGAATTTCTTCACCTGACATACAAAGTGAAATGACTGAGGAGCAATCCCCAAGGTGAATCTCTACATGCTCCTAGTGCTGACATGCTCTGGTCTGCCAGGCTGTGTTCCCAAGGAGAAGCAGGAAAGTGAGGATGCCTGTGCCTAGAATGTTTAGTGTGTGGCAGGGGTAGCTTGGTCTGAGCAGGTGTCAAGGAAAGAAGTAGTGGGTCACAGTGACTCCCTGACAGCCCTCTCTGTAGAGTGCAGCATTGTCAGGTCTGAAATGGTTGGCCCTCTAAATACTCCAGTGCCCAGGAGATCTGGCAATATGGTGATGGTTAGAGGAGAGCTCTTCCTATGAAGGGTGAGGTGTGGGTGAGTGGTGACAGTGGCAATTAACTTCATTTTCTCTCCCCTTTCCTGTTCGCTCCTATTTCATTTTTCAGTAGCCTTAGTGACATGAGGATATGTGATATGTGGATATGAGGATATAGTGATATGTTTTTTGTGCGTGAAGCAAAAGTTACTCTTCTTGTGGGTTGACTGTGGATCTAAAACTCAAGGTTATAAAAGACCTGTATTTCTCACTATATAAAATACTGAAAATTTGTGCTGATTTTATAACAAATTTTATAAATGAAAATAAAAGTACATATACGTGGACTGTTGAGTACATTTTTTTTTTAATTAATTGGGATGTTGTCAGCTATTTCAGCCCCAGAAAGGCCAAACATCAGCTCAATATTGCTCTCCAGAAATTAGAGAGGACACTAGATAAAACCATACTATGGAAATGGGATTGTCTTGCACTTGTCCCAGACTATGGAGCTTATATCTTGAACACTTTGGTCCTTAGACCCCCACTCCCCACACCATAGTATGTAGGAGGGACCTTCTGAAAAGAGCTTCTGACTCAGTTGGCCTGGGCTGAGGCTTGACTGACTAGATGTAAAAGAAGCTCCTAAGTGAAGCCAATGCTGCTGGTTCACAAATCAAACTTTGAGTACCAAGGACTTAGAGTATTAGCCTAAATAATTTTATTTTCTAATATGCAATAATAACTCATAGGATCAATGTAGTGCTTCAATTTGTTGAGCATTAGGCATGCCCCAAGCACTTGCAAGAACTTTATTTGTATTATTTAAGTTACTTTTCTCAATAGTTTATTCGAGTAATTATTATTATGTTCTCCATTTTACAATCAGGAAAATGAATCAAACATAGGCTAACTAATTTATCTAAAGTCACACAGCTAATATGGGAGGGTGGATGTGTAACAAATGGTCATTAAAGAAACATCGAGAAATTGGGAAACACTAAATATGAATAAATGTCACTCATGAGTATTGTCACTCTAGGGCAGTGACAGAAAATCATTTTCTGTAAAGACCCAAATAGTAAATATTTTGGGCTTTGCGGGTATCTGCTGTAGCTACAGTCATCTCTCAGAATCTGCAAGGGATTGGTTCCAGGACTCCCAGCAGATACCAAACTCCATGTATGCTCAAGTCCCTGATATAAAATGGCATAGTACCTGCATGTAACAAATGCACATCCTCCTCTATACTTCAAATCATCTCTACATTATGTATAATACCTAATACAATGTAAATACTATGTATGTAGTTGCTATATTATATTGTTTTTATTTATATTATTTTTATTGCTGTATTATAATTTTATATTTTTTTCAAATATTTTTGATCCACAGTTCATTGAATTCACAAATGTTTAATGCATAGATGCTGAAGACTGACTGTACTCTACCATTCGAGTGCAAAAGCAGCTAGCAAAAACAGCCATAAACAATATATAAATAAATAGGCATGGCTGTATTTCAATAAAACTTTATTTACAAAACTGGAGCCTGCTGGTCATAGACATAGTTTGCTGAACTTCTGCTCAATAATAACCAGTATTATCATGAAGGTTGGTATTTTTGTTTGTTGTTGTTTTTTTTTTTTTCTGAGAGCTATAGAGTAGTTATATGATTAAGTGGAAGAACATAAAAATAATTTTAAGTGTGCCATATATAGTTGTATTTTACATTGTTGTATAAACAATTTCATTATCAAGTGCATAAATCAATAAAATATTGAAGCCATTATGGCATACAGCTTTAAACGTAGTAGCAGCTTTTAGTTACAATGTGTAAAATCTGTGCAAGTATCAAGAAGATGTTAAAATCACCCATGCTTTCAGAGACACCCACTCTTTAAACTTTGGAGAAATTTTTCCCTTTTGCTCTTTCTTCAATATATACATGTATGTACATGAGAGCTTACTATTTAAATCAGTTCTGTGTTCAATATCCTCCTTGATAATATATGGTGAATATTTTCAATTTTACTTATAATTCTTGAAAAACACTGTGCTTAATTGCTACATAGTATTTCACTACTTTAAATTCACACAGATGAGGTGTCTTTCCTTCCTGTTCCTCATTCTAGTGTGTCTCTAAGTTTTCTTCCCCATAAATCTCCCAGGAGTCTCTTGAAAAGTCAAAGTGGCTTCATCTTCTAAGACCTGACCTTGTATGGCCACTATGGTCACTTTACACTGCTCCTTTGAGGATTAAATAAAATAATCCATGTAAAATACTTAACACTGGGATTGTGAAAAGCTGAATTCCATCTTTTCACTCACCTATTTCTGGAAAGGTTCATGTTCTCAGTCTCTGTATTTCCTTAACAGTCTTCTTACCTTTGCTTCTAACGTATGCATCAGGTGAGAGGTGAGGTCTCTTGAGACTCACTCAGGCATCGGGTCATTCTCCCTATAGACCACCATGGTCAGGAATCATGGTGAACAGAATGTGGGACTCCAGATTCTGAGTCTGCCCCTGGAAAGGGGCTGATCTGCCAGGGAGGCTCCTGGTATTCCCTCACTGGGCTTTCAATAGCATCTCTCCTCTTACCCTATCAGGATGGTACAAGCTGATCCTCAGAAGAGAGAATGGGGAAAAAATACATTGCAATTACTTCAAGGACTGTAAGTAGATTGCATGCATGGCAATATGCTGTCAGATATCCATAGTACTAAAGGTACCAATAGGAGAAAATTTTCAAAACTAAGGATTTTTCATCATTAATTTCTTTGTTGTTTGAAAGTGAGTTTCAAAGAAGTGAGAGAGGACTTTTACAGTTTTACAGTTTACACTTTGTTTCATTATTTTTTGAAAGTTCCCAACTACCCAATGATTAATCATGGAATACACATAAAATAATTGCTAATCATTATTTCTTATTTATTAATTTGTGAGGGGTATCATGGTTATTTCCTTTATCGATGCAGAGAGCATGTATTATCTTTCTGCTTAACTATCTAATCTTATTTTACTCAGGAGTTTTAGTTTTCTTTGCAGAACCCTGAAAGACAAGATCTCCAAAGCATAGCCCCCACCCTGAGATCCCCCACTGTGCCTAGGAGCTGGGTTCCAATGTACAGTGCTTGTTTTGTTACAGCACTAAGCCCTGAGTGTGAAGTGAGCTGCATGCTCTTCCTCTAGGACACAGGATTTATACTTTCATCTGTCATATAACCCAAACAGCTGATTGTTTACTTATAGATCTACTTACTTGTCCCTAGATTTCTTCAGGAAGGCCTCAGGGTGCTAATAAAAAGCATACAATTACTATGTTTGACAGATCATTCTAACTTTGAAAACCTCCAATGCAATTGAACCAAATGGGAAAATAGTGATAAGAACAGGGAATATCTGTGTAAAATATATACCGCTTCCTGCCTTCATTCTGAACCATTTAGTTACTAGAAATCTCTACCTAGTGAATTACTAGACAGATGAATTTTGCTCTAAGCCACCCACCCTGTATTTTCAGAGTTCCCAGATATCCTAATGTTGTGGGAAATAGTGTCAAACTGTTCCTAATTCGGATCCTAATTGCTGACACCGATATGGGATTGGGGGAGGGAAGTGCTGGGAAGGGAAGGGTGTGGTCCCTGTCGAGGGCTCCACCCCCGGGCCTGTGTCCAAATGTTGCATTTCCCAAGACCACCCTGGCCCACCACGCCCCCATTCTGTGCCTATAAAACCTCCGAGACCCTGGCGGGCACACACAGAAGTGGTTGGACATCGAGAGGAACACCGCTGTGGAGGAGCACACCTACGGGGACTGGCAGGCTGCAGACCGTCGACTGGAGGAACAAAGCGGAGTTTGGCCGGGGTGGCTGGAGGAAAGCCCGGCCGCTGAGCTGTCAACTCCAGGGGAAAACCACCTTCCCACTCCATCCTTCTGGTTCCTCCATTTGCTAAGAGCTGCTTCCACTCAATAAAACTTTGCACTCAGCCTGGCGCGGTGGCTCACGCCTGTAATCCCAGCACTTTAGGAGACCAAGGCGGGCATATCACGAGGTCAGGAGTTCAAGACCATCCTGGCTAACACGGTGAAACCCCGTCTCTAGTAAAAATACAAAAAGTTAGCCAACCGTGGCGGAGGGCACCTGTAGTCCCAGCTACTCGGGAGGCTGAGGCGGGAAAAAGGTGTGAAGCCGGGAGGCGCAGCTTGCAGTGAAGGAGATTGCGCCACTGCACTCCAGCCCAGCCACAGGGCGGACTCCGTCTCAAAAGAAAAGAAAAGAAAAGAAAAGAAAAAATTTGCACCCATTCTCCAAGCCCACATGTTATCCAATTCTTTCAGTACACCAAGGCAAGAAACTCCGGGATACAGAAAGCTCTCCGTCCTTGTGATAAGATAGGGGGTCTTATTGAGCTGACTAAAACAAGCCGCTTATGGACTGCCAAACTAAAAGAGCACCATGTAACACAGGCCTACTGGGGCCTCAGGAGTTATAAGCATGCACCCCTAGACACTGCTGTGGAGTCGGAGTCCCACAACCTGCACGTGTGCATGCTCCCCCTAGAGGTTTGAGGAGTGGGGCACGAAAAAGTGAGCCACATCCTCATTGCACGCCCTGAGAGGGGACAAGAGAACTTTTCCCGTTTCGACACCATGAATCACTGATGTGATTCTGCACACCAAGGGAGCAGAATCTAAGATGTCTTCCTGCAACTTTCCAGAAGAGCTGCAGGGAGGGCAGGCTCTGGCTGGGCACTCAGCTGAGCAACCCGCTGTGGTTGCCCATACGGAGAAGGATGTGGATGGGCACAGACCTGGAGATAGTTTCAGTGTAGGTTATCTTGACAACTCTAACCCTGTGTTGCCTAATCCAGCAGGCACGGTGGTATACCACCTCATCTTCTTTCTCTAAGAAATTTATTTTCAAAGTGGAAGCGAAAGTGTGAGCATTTTTACTTACCTCAAGTTTCTTAGTCTTCCCACCTGAGCCATCTTGAGCAGAGATTGCCAACAAGACATGTAATAAACATTCTAAGCCTTGGTTTGGTTTCTGCCAGTATGAGTGTATGATTTTACTGCTAAAGCCTTGGATGGATGCCTTCCAAGATATGTGGGCACTCTTATTTGTTGGTGTGGAAATACATATTTCAGGTTGCTCCAACTGCCCAAGTCCAATTGCAAGTGAGGAAGAGAAATTCCCATGAGCCAATGATATGTGAAGAGGTAACAATACAGAATGACTTCAATCTCTTCTGTAGACTGAAATGATTAGGGGGTAACTCATAAGCCCAGAGGGAGAAGAAGATAATTGCTACTACCAGTGGCATGCTTTCTGCCAGTCTGGTTCCCCACGGAGAAGGTAACCCTATTAGCTGGAGGTCTCAAGTCAGTGGCTGGAAGGCAGGGCTGTTGGGGTCTCTCAGAAGTACTAGATCAGGTAGTTTCTTGAGGTTCTTCATGAGCTGCTACAGTTATGAGCAGTTCCAGGGTTTCCTGCACCCCATGAGTGCTGGGCAGATCGGGTAAGTGGGTTAAGTGGTACACATATGTAATGACGCTATCGTGTCTTAGTATTACTACCAAACAAGAGAAAATTACTTTGTTAAGTATATCTTACAACAAAACCTTAGTTTTTCCCTTAAGAAAATATATAAAAATTAGTAAAAGTACATAGAATAATTTAAATGATTATTCCCTTGGGAATAATTATTCTAAAATTTTGGATAATTCCTTTCTGTTTTTTTAAAAATTATTCTATCAACACAGACATTTATATTTTAAGAGGTTTTGTACACTTCAAGAACTTTACATTGTATTGTGAAGATGTTTGAATTTTATTAATAAATGCATAAAATATCATTTTCCCAGGCTACACAGGCTATCATTTGAATGCACTAAGAATCCAGTGTCTCTTTGTTTATTACCATTTAGTCTGATCCTAAAAGGCTGCGGGAGAGCTCTGCTCTATGATCTTGACACAGGTATCTGGCTGTGGATACCTCATTGCTGCTCTCTGAGGCTGTTTTGAATAGTAGATGAGACAACCACAAGAAGAGGATAACACAAGTATTTCCACAAGGCCGTCTATGCATCCCTGTCTGAAAACAGCTTATGCTCTCAGATTCGCTGTGTTTTTCCTCAGATCTTACTGTCTACTTTAGCTAATATTAAAGGTAACAAGTAAAGGCCCATATAGATTCGAGAAACCAAGTGTGGCCTACCCTGAGGGAACATGATGGTCAGGAATTACACAGACAGGATGTGGATCACAAAAGGCTGAGGTGCATCGGGATGGGAGGATAAAGACTGACCGATTGTATGATTCCAGTCCCAGGTCAGCCTTTCCTGGTACCCCCTTTATTTCCTTCAGTAGCCTTCCTGGGATGATGAGGGTGAATATGTTATCCTGACCTTGGAAATTATCGAATAAATAAGACAACACATGGCACAAATGCAAGGTGGTATCTATATTTTTCCATGGGGTGCCTAGTATGTACTGCTATAGGAAAAGTACATGGATTAAAGGTATTCTTCATTTTTCTTAATTATTTTAGATATGGCATCATAAAATAATCTAATTTGTATCACTTTATATTTTGAAAAAATTGATAATTTATTGTTATTTCACTTATTCAACCAGGATTCCTAATTGCTCAAATGCTAGTTACCTGATTCGGTTCAAAATAATAATTGTGCCAGTAAATGTTTTACAAAAGTTGTCAGTATTGTCTTCTCCATGGGAGTAGAAACAGTGTACTTCTCTTCACCCTTCTGTGATTAAGGAGTACAGACTCTGGAGCCAGATTAGCTGGGTCCAATCCTACACTGCCACGAACCAGCTGTGGGGCCTGGATGAGTGGCTAGGACACATAGACCTCACTTACCTGAGTAAAATGCGCTTCTGTTCATAACAGAACAGACCTCAGAGGTTGCCAGAGGTTAAAGGAGTTAATAAATGCAAAGTATGGCTCAGTTAACAGTCTGATGCCTGGGGCTCTTTTCTGATGACATCACACTGCCACACCCCTTAGTGTGAAGTGAGGAACCATCTTCTTCTCTACAGAAAAAAGACACTTGCTCCACCCCAAAATCACCTCAAAGAGTCTGTTTGTTGTACAACTGTGATTTTTAGATATTCAAGGGTGGCCTCATGATCCTGTTTCAAAAAACAAAAAACATGCACTTCTTGTCTTTGACCAGTCACTTTAACCTCGTAAGCTTTAATTTCTTTATTAAATGGGCAAATAATAGTTCTGTTGCAGGGGTGTTGTAATAATGCTATATGGGATTCCTGATACACAACGATTCTCTTCCTTGGCCTAAGCCATTTGCAGTTAATAGAAGTCTCTGGATGCTGACAGGAATGGGGCCTTAGCCTGTGTCCACTCATTCCCTTAATTCATTAGGAAGTAGTGTTCAATGAATATCGGGGAACATCATGATCAGGCATGCTTCCTGCTTAAAGCATTAACCCAAGATGGCTTCCTACAAAGATCCAGAAGTGCTGCAGAGAAGGCAAGGTTGAGCCTGGGAGCCCAGCTAGGAGTCCATAGCGTTTGCCCCCACGGGAAGAATGTGGGGTTGGGCAGAGACCCAAGAGAGGATGTGGTGTGGGACAGTGTGGCACTGATGCTGTGGGTCCTAAGCAGTGCAGTATATATGGCCTCTGCTTCCTTTTCTATGAAGTTTATAGTAAATACTTAAGTAGGCATTTGAAAATTTGTTCTTACCTCAAGTTTGTTGTTTTTCTCACCTAACCAAACCCGAACTGGGACTTTCTATTGAAGTGATATATGTCAGATGGTTCATAATTTAGATTCAGTTTCTGCTGGTACCAGTGTATAACTATATTTACAAAGTCTTCAGTGGACACCACACAAGATACCTAGACACTTTTATCTGTTGCTCTGTTGACAAAAATGTAGTTGACATTTTTTATTGCTTTAAATTTAACTTACCAAGTTCAACTACAAACAGAAAAAGAGAAATCCCCATGAACCTGGGACATAGAAAGAGGAAATGATAATGAAACACTTTCATCTGGCCAGGTGTGGTGGCTCATGCCTGTCATCACAGTACTTTGGGAGGCCAAGGAGGGCAGATCACTTGAGGCCACGAGTTCAAGACCAGCCTTGCCAACATGGCAAAACCCTGCCTCTACTAAAACAAACAAACAAACAAATAAATAAATAAATAAATAAATAAACAAATAAATAATCTAGGTGCAGCGGTGCATGCCTGTAATCTTAGCTACTCTGGAGGCTGAGGCACAAGAGAGAATTGCTTGAACCTAGGAGGCAGAGGCTGCAGTGAGCTGAGATCACGCCATTGCATTCCAGCCTGGATGACAGATCGAGACTGTCTCAACATAAAAGAAAAAAAAAGAATTACTTTCATCTCTCATCTATGTTGAAATATTGAGGAGCAACTCACAGCTGCAGAGGGAGAAAAAGATGAATATTCCCAGCAGGGACATGCTGCTGTCTGCTGAACCATATCCCCAGGAGAAGGACTCTGGTTGCTGGCTGGCCCTGGTCAGTGGGGAGAGAGCGTGGCATGACTTGGTGAGAGAGAAAAATGTGGTGGGTCAGGTGACTTCTGGGGACTTGATGGCCTACTGCTGAGCTGAGCAGTTCCCAGGACCACTGCACTGATCACTGACGCGGTGCAGAGTGCATTACCTGACAAGAATGTGTCTGTGGAACGGGATGGGGACAGCTCTAGAGTTGAACTAATTCTGCTTCAAACTTAGCTGTTCCCTCCTTGATTTTCAGACTGTACAATATTGTTCCAGATATATGAGCATGTAGCTTTCTTTACCTCACATAAAAATTGATCCCTCTGTTAGCGTTTTGGGGATTCAGGACTCAGGAGTATAAAACATGGACAGTATTTTACAATTTTTAAAAAGGCAAACTGAAATTTTACACTAGCATTATTCATACCTCATTTTAAAAGCTCTAGTCATTTCTATTTGAAATACAGTAAAGTATTTGCTTTATAATTAATTGGGATGTCACAATGCAGATTATAACTCAGAGAAATCCAATTTCACTTATAATGAGGGTGCGCCTCAAGAGGAAACTTGATTGAAATTGCTGGAGGGACCGACAGGGCAGTCTGTGGGGACTCACCTTGGAATTTGGAACTATCTCATGAACACTATGTCACAGAGAGGGGTGTTTTTAAATAAAGTTCATTTTTTACATGTAATAATAAACCTTTAAAATTAACGTTATATCAAACATCTATTGTAGACTTGCCAACATTGTTCTAAACATTTTCTTCCATTACTTCCTTCACACTTCTCACCAGCGTTGAGAGGCAGTGGTATTATTATCTCCCTCTCATAGACAAGAACAGTGTGGCGCACATAACGTCCCAGATCACAAAGTTGTGGAGCTTGGAAAAGTACCCAATCCTCACTGAAGAAAACCTCACCAAATGTTGCAAAATGATGAAAATATTTTGAGAAGATTCTAGTAGAACATTAATTAATTAATTAATTAAAATAAAGAAAATAAGAGCAACTAGAATTTATTTTTAAGCATGTTCTCTACACATTTGTAGATAGTAATATATTTGTTTGGATCATTACACAGAATCATAGGGTTAAATTTTTTTTTTTTTTTAGACAGAGTCTCACTCTGTCAGCCAGAATGGAGTACAGTGGTGCGATCTCGGCTCACTGCAACCTCCACCTCCAGGATTCAAGCTATTCTCCTGCCTCAGCCTCCTGAGTAGCTGGGACCACAGGCGTGCACCACCACATCTGGCTAATTTTTGTATTTTTGATAGAGACCGGGTTTTACTATATTGGCCAGGCTGGTCTCAAACTCCTTACCTCATGATCTGCCCGCCGTGGCCTCCCAAAGTGCTGGGATTACAGGCGTGAACCACTGCACCCGGCCATGACTAAACATTTTTTAATGGGTTTTACATTTACAGTTTTATATTCTGTTCTTTTAATTTTATATTTAAAAATATATCAGGTCCTTCAAAAGCTCATCTGAATATCACTGTTAATGACCTATGACAATATGCACCCTTCTAGACCACTTACCCTATCCAACATCGGCTGAGTTATTTGAAATCTTTGTGTCTCAGTTCTATATCTACAAATGCCTAAATGGCTTCCAGACACTTAAGAAATTTACACGATCACATAATAATGATAATGAACATGAAGTATAGGTAACAGTACTTGTCACATACCTAGATATGGAAAACCCAAATTTCTTATGTTTTTATATTGAAAAGTCAATTGATACTTTATTGGCATTTTATTCTCTGAATACACCTAATCATTGGAACCCTGGGCACATGCTTCAGCACACAGCAGTAATTTGTGTCAGTTAATGTTTCGTGATGGTCAGTTCTGTCTCCTCCATGGGGATAGAAACAATGTGTCTTTTCTTTTATACTCCTGTGATTAAGAAGCAGTTTAGTGTCATATTCAAGAGGAACCAGATTAGCTGGGTCCCTCCCTAGGCTGTCCTGCCACTTATCAGCTCTGTGATTTGGACAAGTGCATGAACTAATACTCCACTTATTTCAGGAGTTAGATATGTTTGATGAGAACAACAGAGCAGACATTATAGGTAGTGTGGGTTAAAGGAGCTAATACATACAAAGAATTGAGAACACTGTAGAGAACTTACACACACACACACACACACACACACACACACGATACAATTCTCTCTTCCTTTACAGGTAAGATCAAGGATTATTCCAACATGGAGGGTCTCATCCAACAATCCCCGGGGTGACTTGGAGCTCTAGTCTGATGATCTCATGCTGGCAAATTCTCCTCTCTATCCCTCGCAGAAAAAAAGGCACTTACTCCTTCTGGAATTTATCTCAGATATCCTAGCATTTACTTAGAGAATTACAACCCTTAAACTGTTCAGTGTGGTCTCACAGACCAGCTCAAAGACATGACTCGTCTGGCAGATCATGCAACCCCAATTCTGTAAGCTTTCATTTCTTTCATTGTAAATGGCACCAGTGATAGTTATATTGCAGGGGGATTGTCTTGACTGTACATAATAAGGATCCCTCTCTCAACTGCACCTTGCTACTTACTGGAAGTCTCTAGGTGGTGATATGATGGACAGTGGCCCGACCTATGTTCTCTCAGTCCCCAGACAAGTCTTTAACTCATTAAGAAACAGTGTCAGATAAAGATTCTGGAGCACAAGTCCTGGGATCAGGTGGGAATGAAAGTATAAGCAGAACCCATAACAGCTTCCTGGAAAGCCCTGGAAGAGCCTCAGAGAAGGCGAGCCTGAGTCTGGGAGCCCAGCTGGGGACTGGCTGTGGTTGCCCCTGTTGGGAAGGATGTGGTGGGCACAGACCCTGGGAGGGGATTTTGTGCATGTTGTCTCTACAGTTCTAGTACAGTGTAATCCCATCCTGCACAGTAGTAAATGGCCATGTCTTCTTTCTCTACGGACTTGATGGTAAGGATTGAAGTGAGAGTTTGAGAATTCTTTCTCGCTTCCACTTTGTTGCTCCTCTTACCCATGCTGCCATGAACTGCGGATTTTGTTGAGATAATATAGATCAGATGCTCCAAAGCCTGATTCGGTTTCTGCCAGTACCAGTGAATGACATCGTTTTCAAAGTTTGTGCTCCGTATCTTGCAAGATATGTCAATACTTTTCTTGACTTCCGTGGAAATGGATAGCTGCAACTGCTCCACTTTCGATAATCCAAGTCCAACTGTAAGTAAAAGAGGAGAATTTCCAATGAACGTCTGAGAGTGGAAGAGGGAAACATTGAAGAATTATTTTGGTCGCGCAGCTAGACTGAAATGTTCAGACAGCAACTCACGTGCCCAGAAGGACGAGAAGGCGAATGCTTCCAGCAGTGACATCCTGTCTTCAGGGCGGTGTCCCCAAGGAGAAGGCAGGAAAGTGCGGACCTGGTGGCTAGATACCTCGGGTCAGGGGCTGGAGGGTGTGGCCTAAATTGGGGAGAGAAAAGAAAGTGGTTTTTTGGGCCCTTCAGTGCCGCCTGCAGGCTGAACACTGCGCCCCCCGTCCTGCTCATCCTGCTTATCTCAGATCAGGCTAGCAGTCTCGACGGGGTTCTCTGCACGAATTTGAGGGGGCCATGGGGATTGCTTAATTTCTATGGAAATGAGAAGGATTTCTAATTGCTTAGGAGTTGTTCATAAATACTTTTCCTCAGCATAATATTTTAAATTGTTGCATATTTAATAAACATTAACTTTTATAATAGCAAATACTTACTGAGCGTTTTCTATTTGCTAGCCTTTTTTTTCTAAATGATTTTCACCTTCTAATCTTCACAATGATCACGTAATATGGGTACTTGGAATTTTCATTTTATGGATGAGGTAATGAGGCACAGAGTCATCAAGTAACGGCACAGAAGTCACACAGCGGATAGGTAGAACGTGCTGGTAACGGTGCTGGTCGAAGAAACTCAGAGCAATGGGGAAAGATAACAATAAAAACATCTATGGTCATATCACGAAGGCCCACTACTATTCGCATTATCATATGCTCGACTGTAGATTTTTTCATTGTAGATACATGAATATTAATATGATTTTATGGACTATAGATATATTTACATGTATAGTGTTCTGTATTCTTTCAGTTCAGCTTATATTCTGAGCAACTTCCCATGTCATTAGAGAATTTTTTATTTATATGTATTTTTTGAGACAAGATCTTGCTCTGTCGCCCACCCTGGAGTGCAGTAGCACGCTCATGGCTCACTGCAGCCTCATCCTCTCAGGCTCAAGCAATCCTTTCATCCCCAGCCTCTTGAGTAACTGGGACTACAGGCGCACACCACCATGCCTGGCTAATTTTGTATTTTTTATAGACATGGGGTTTCACCATGTTGCCCAGGCTGGCCTCCAACTTCTGAGCTCAAGCAGTCCACCCACCTCAGCCTCCCAAAGTGCTAGGATTACAGGCATGAGCAACGGCACCCAACCAAAACATTTTAAAATGTCTAACTGTTCATCTTTATCACACAGGGGCTGCCTCACCCTGTGCAGACTTCTTAATCTCTTTGCATCTCAAATCTCTCATCCGAAAATGGATACAATAATAACACTGACATTAAAATTTTTACGCAGACTAAATAGCCAAGTACACCTAGTATAGCTCCTGACATACAGTAAATTTTCAGTAATTAGTAGATTTTATTGTTACTACTACATTTTTATCTCCCCCCTATTTTTCATTTTTATTTTGCAGAGATAGGGTCTTGCTATGTTGGCCAGGATGAAGTGCAGTGGTATAATCATGGTTCACTGCAGCCTTGAATTCCTGGGCTCAAGCCATCCTCCTGCCTCAGCCTCTTGAGTAGCTAGGACTACAGGCATGCACCACCATGCACAGTTTCCCTCCATTTCCAGCCGTTTAATTTCCCCAACAGTTTTCATTGTTAAAATGCTTTGCGGACTGTTTTGAAGTGGTAACCCAGCTAAATCAAGGGAAACCAGTCAAAGATTTTTAGTACTTCATTTTCCCACATTACGGAACTTCTCTTCCCCTCCATTCGGTTCCATTTTATGATTTCCATGTGGCCTTCTTGGAGATCTTCTGGTGCCTCAGGGCTCCTTTAACCTTGGACAGTGATTTTCCCTGTCACTTTTGTCCAGCTCTGGCTCGTGTGGTGTGAGACAGGTGTGAACTCTGACAGCTTAGGTTCTCCCTAGGAGACAGGAGAGGAAGCAGCTGGCTCGGAGGGCTCCTCCTAAAGCAGTTGCCCTGTTCACCCTCTTTTCTGATAAATACCATTTCTGAGATACTCAATGCTGGGAAGTTGAATGTTGAGGAGGTAGAGGTCAGCAGACCAACGGACCTGTGGCTACAACTAGAAGGACTCGTTCTTCCCCTGCACAGGATGTGTCCTGGGAATGGGAAGGAGGAGAGGGCACCCATGCTGCAGGGTGAGCCAGTCTGCAGGACCCGGCTTAGAGCCCTGGTGCTGCCACAGCTAGGGCAGCCACAGTCACCCTGGAACTCACTAGGCACCCTGCACACTCCATCCCTGCCAGACAGTTCCTTCCAGACCCTGCAACTCCAGCAGCCGCGTGTGTGTGTGTGTGTGTGTGTGTGTGATGGGGAGGTTGTGAGGAGTGTGTCTAATTGCTGGAGTCCACAGTCTACCTGACTACCTGGAATAAAGGCTGAGAAAATGCATCAGGCATTTTCTTTTCTGTAGAGGCAGATGAATTCATTCATTCACCAAAACCCATGAGGTAAAAATTCCCTAAACACAGGAAAAGATTACTAGCAGTCTAGAAGAAAGACAAATGGACACTTTAAAGACACTTTTTTGTTTGTTTTTTTATTGTTTTTTTTCAAGCAAATAAAGGGAACAAAGGCATAATTTATATTATTGAAAACATTGTCAGAAAACAGATATTCACTTTTCATAATATTAATAGTTTGCATTAATTGAGGACATTGTGGCAGGCTCTGTGCTGTAAGCACCTTTGTCCATTATCTGTTAAGTGAGGGTTCTTATTATTGTTCCCATTCTCCAGATGGGAAAATAGAAGCCTTGACATAGCAGGCATTTTATTCAAGACCAAGGCATTTTTACAGAGCAGGCATTTTGTCCAAGTATGCACTTTGTTCTGTCAGGAGTTAAGTGACAGGACAGTAATTTGCAACAGAGGGTCTAACTCTAGAACCTGTGTGCTTAATGAAACCTTTTATTTCTCCCAAATATATCAATTATATAGATATATGTATACACAAACATATATACATGAATAATGCACTTGTGCATGAATACATTTATTCTTCTTTTCTGTTGCAGATATAAATATTTCTGGTTGTGCCATTTTGATTACCCAACTAGGAAAAGAGAGAGAGAGATGGAGAATAACATAGGCTTTTGACTGAACACCTGAAATATCAAAAGAGCACATTAAATTCTTTTAAAAAATATTCTCACATAATTTGAGCAAAGAGAAAAGCAATCTCATTAGCTCAGAGGAAACTGCAGATGATTGCTGGTAACCAGGCATCTTGTCTACCCAGTCTTTGCCTCCGAGGACAGGTCAGAGGCTTCAGGTCAGTGTCAGGTGTGTGTGATTGCTGGTGTCAGGAAAGGAGGTAAATGGTTCAAGCAGGGACTACCGTTCCATGCCACTCCTGAGGCTTCAGATACATCTGGATAACATTAGCCAGGCTGCAACAACAACAAACCCACCAGTTCATTTACAAATAATTAGATAGTTAAACAGCAGCGAGATAGAGATAGAGACAGAGAAGAGATAGAGGTGGAGGTGGAGGTGGAGGTAGAGATAAGTGTATCTAGTGAAGACTGCAATATCAGCAATGTCCCTGAGGGAAGGTTTTCCTTGATTAGTTGTCCAAACCATTTCACACAAGGGGATGTAGACAAAAGTGAAATTAAATAACAAATACTGGTAATTAGTACTTATTGAGTCCTTTCTCTAGTCCAGGCTTGATGCTCAGCATTTTGTATTTGTTATCTCAACTAATCCTCACAACAGTCGCTGGAGCCTGTCACACAGAAGACAAAGCTGAAGACGCTCAGGTTGACTCAAGCCCTCTGACTCCAGAGTCTGCACTCCTTGACTTCACACCATGGTGTCACTTATGCGAATGACTTTTTTCATGACCATCAGTTTTTCTCAAGGCTCTGGAATGTATTGTCTGGTGGCTGAATTCAAACATTATTTTCATTAGTTCTTTAATGATTATTTTTGTGTAAACTAATTTTGTCTTTCCATGGGGTTAGGAAGCTTCATAGATTCAATTTATTTAAAGCCTTGTATCTTGTCTGTGTGGCTTTATCACGAATTACCTCCTAAACAGACCCCCACTCCCTAGAGCACAAATAAGGGTTCTTTTTACTAATTAACAAAAGGCATGCCCTTAGGCAGAATAATTAGACAAAGACACCTTTCTCCAGCATGTGGCAGCCCAGCTCCAGAGTGCGCAGGGGGTGGGTGTGAGATGGGATTTTGGTTCCCACTGGCTCCCCTCACCCAAGTGACTTTGAGCAGGCCACAGCCACCCAGCTAACTTTGAGCAGGGCACAGCGGTGGAACATGCACACTCTATGATTCAATGCAGAGGGGAAATGTACACAACCTATACCTGTCATCTCTTGCTCATTCTGATATTGCGGGGAGACACTAAACTTACCAACTTAAAATAGTTTCCACCAGGTTAGAGCAGCCTTTTTCAGATGGGCTCGGTCTCTTTGTGGTGCCTGCTTAGGCTTTTCTGTGTTTCTCTGTCTTCCTCCTTGTCATCCCCAGGACGACATCGCTACCCAGGGGCAGGGTGTGTGAATGAGTTCTTAGCGTTGTCTTCCTGCTACTCTCTGCATCCTCAACAACTTCCAGCACTTTGCCCTGCTGATCTCAGGGATTTCACTCTTCCTCTGAACTGGCTGGTGTAATAACCAGACTGAACTTACCACTATTGACTCCACACCATGCCCTTGGGATGTAAAGTTCCCTTCCTGCAGCTTCTCATCGAAATCCCAGGTGCTGTGCTCACCGGCCCCCTCAGTACCTTTGTATCCTCTCAGAGACCCTGAGAAGCATCTGGGACTCCTACATGCACAGCCTGTGTGGAAAGTGGTGCTGGTTTGGGCTCACCTTTGCAAATGCCTTCCACTTTTGGTGAAGTTCTACGAGGGCCATATTAGAGAAGCTTGACAGGAGCCAGACACTCACAGATTCTCCTTATGCCTATCTTGGGTTTCCACTGGGCTTTCTATCCCTTCTGGCATAAGGCCCTCAGAGGCAAGGGAACCAGGAAGTTCCTCCATGTAATGCTCTATCCCTCTCACTCTCCTCACCGGCTCGCACTTCCCAGCCAGAAGGAACAGTGCTTCTCCCTGGGAGGGTGTTAACGTCACCGATATCATATGCTGAGTCTTCATATCCAGCAGCTGTAATAAAATTCTGTGTTCTTAGTTTGCCGGGGTGGCCTTTTGACCTACAAATGAGAGAATCACAACTTTAGAAAACTCTTTAAAAAAACATTGAACCTGATTTTCAAGCCCAGCATCTCACAATTAATTCAAAAAGTGAGTTAGTTCTAGGCAACTATCATCTCTTTCCATGGGTAGTAAATATGGATTAGCTATAATAAAGATAGATCGAAAGGTGACATGATTTATTTTGGAGAATAAAAATATGTTGGCCACATGTTTCCAAAACATGATCCTCATTACACATGTTGATCATTTCCTTAAGTCTGGGCCATGAGGTTTTGATCCCTCTCCAGGTATCCCACCCATGATATTATCTGCTAAAGTAAGTTCACAATAACAGAGATGATTTTCTGTTTTCTTAGCCTTTTCCCCTCCATTAAGAAGGGTCCTAGGGCAGAATGCTGGTGGGGAGCGGTGTGGGGAGCAGGGTGGGGGTGGGGTGGGAGGTGGGAACTCTTCCAGATGTGTGTCCAACATGACCCTTTAGCCATGGCTTCTTGAGTCACTGCCCATTCTGTCTTGACCTGGCACTGCAGGGCTAGGCAGTAGGTCCAGGTCAGCGCAAAATTACCCACAAAGGCCATAGTTTATTCTATAAAGTTTTGTTTGTTTTTGAGACAGGGTCTTGCTCTGTAGCCCAGGCTGGAGTGCAGTGGTGCAGTGGTGCAATCTTGGCTCTCTGCAACCTCTGTCTCCTGGGCTCAAGCCATCCTCCCACCTCAGCTTCCAGAATAGCTGAGACTACAGGCACGCCCCACCACACCTGGCTAATTTTTGTGTTTTTGTAGAGATGGGGTTTCACCATATTGCCCAGGCTGGTCTCAAATTCCTGAGGTCAAGTGATCTACCCACCTCAGCCTCTGAAAACATTGAGATTATAGGCCTGAGCCACTGCACCTGGCCCTATTTCTATAAAGTTAATAAACACTAAGAGTATTCAAGGTGGTCCAATAGTGCAATTGAAAGAGCATGAACTATTTGTTTGGACAGATAACTGCCCCTGTCTAAGCATCAGTTATTTCTTTCACGAATAAGTTTACTTACCAGGTTCTTATGATAATCACCTGAGATTCTGAACATGTAGGACATCTATCCCATTTTCTGGCAGTCAATGGGAACTGAATGGATATTAATTCCATTTTGTTCCTTGCCAGCATCTTCACTCTGAGCATTTCACTATGACTAGAATTCTCTAAAAAATGAAATAATAGACCTTGCCTTCTCTCTGAAATAATCATGTAGTTTCAACAAACGTAGTCTCTAAATAGGAACCCAAGTCAATAGGAAATGATGTCAAATCAGAAAGTTGGGGGTATAGTTACTGGCATTTGTGGGGTGCAACTGATAGTCATCAGGTTCCCTTTCTGGTTTCCTGTGATCACAGAGGCATCATCTGAGGAACACAGGAAGTGCTGCAAGCTGAGGCTGAGGCCTAGCCAGGGTGTAGGGCTGAAGGAGGCTCTTCCACATTGGGAAGGATGTGGTCGCCTACATGATAACGGGGCAAGTGCTCATTACCTCGGCTCCAATGTCATGCTAGGTTCCTGGGGGCCATTGTATTGGGTCATCATGTCTTTCTACTTTTCTGGGAATTTTATATTAAGAACTAAAGGGGAGTAGCAGAATTTTATATATAGAATTTATATACAGAATTTTATATATGGTTGCAACTCTTTGCCTATCATTGACCTTGAACAGGGTTTTTTCCAAGTAAATATCAAAGCCTCAAATGCCTGATTTGGTGTTTGTCAGTACCTGAGTGTGTATGAAAAGTTCTATCTGGATAATTTATGGTGAAAATACATGCTTTGTTTCTGCTAATGAAATAAAGATTTTCACTTGCTTCAATTGTTTTTACCCAGTTTCAACTAGAAACAAACTAGCATTTTCAACAAAACCAAAGTTATCAAGAAATGAGACATTCATTTTCAAAAAAATCCCTCAGCCAATCTGAGAAGTAGGGGAACAAGTTCACATTCCCAGAGTGAAGAATAGGTGCATATCTGTAGCTGTGATGTCTCTTCTGCTCAGACTGAGTGCCCAAGAGAGGGTGAGGAGATAGGAAACCTGGAGCAGGAGATGCCAGGATGAAGAAGGGGAACCTCGTAGAGTGTTCACAGAGAAAATGGGTGTCCCCAGGCCCTGCACCCAGATCAGTCATTTCTGAGGGTGCTGATTGGTCAGGATCACATGGGAACACTACCCATAGCTATATGACACCATGATAATCAGTCCATTTGCCAGGGTAAAAGTTATTCACATCTTGTTGACTCTTAGAAACTTTTAGAAATATTCTTTCTCATTATTATTATTTCGTCATGATTATCTAACTGGTTTCAGGGGAGAGTTGGTCCAAGTTACCACATGTGCTATGACCTGAAGCCACCTGTCCACTTTTCCAGGTGAGAGTCCTCACTGGTTTATCTGGCCACCGAACGCTCATGGCACAGACCCAACACTTCCATGACCCACACGCAGGGCTCTGCACTGGACCCACGGTGGATGTAGGACCTGAGAGTCCTATTTGGTGTGGAAGTAGGAGAGCTACCTCATCATCTCCTCACTGGGAGAGGAGGGAGTTTCCAGGGAACTTCCAACAGTGCTTTTCAGAAAAAGTCTTTGCAAAATTAGAGTCCCCAGGAATTCTCTAAGCTCTACTGTGTTTATCCTGGATATAGCTCATGAGCCAAGGTTGGAGTCATCAATTTTGTCTACCTCTTAGCAAGTCTTTGAGAAATATAGCCAACTAGCCCAAGGTTTCTCAGCCTCTGCATTATCGACATTTTGGGCTGGATAATTCTTTCTTGTGGAGCTGTCCTGTGCATTGTAGGATGTTTAGTAGCACCTCTGGCCTCTACTCACTAGATACCAGTAGCATTCTCACTCCGTTTGTGACAACAAAAAATGTCTTCAGATGTTACCAATGTCCACTGGAGAGGGGATTGCCCTCCAACGAGAATCTCTGGTTTTGTCCTCTTCTTTTGGATTACTACCATTCTCCTGAGCTTAGAGTGTCAGCGGAGATTGGGACAAAATGAAACTCCCACTGAACATCCAATATGTAAAAATTCTCATCACTCAATGAGCTGTATCACTTAATCTTCTTTGCCACCATCTATTTTCTTAAGGAACTGGAGTGGATATTACAACAAATACCTCTATCACTCAGCATATAGCACTGCAGCTTTGCTAGACCACTTGTTACTGGCTACTTTCATATAACACATGCTAGATTTCATTTTTGCTACATCAAAGTCATATGTTGTAGGGATTGTTAAAGCCCCTTATTTCATCAAGAAGGATGCCTTCCCTATACTGGGAGCTCCATAAATATTGATTATCCTTAGGAGGTAATTCATATGAGAAATCATATTGCAATGAATGAAATGTGTTAAAATAAAACTATAACTCTTTGTTATGGTGTTTACAATTTCCAAAACACTTTTACAAACATTGGCTCATTTAATCCAAACAATATTTTGAGGCAGGAAGGGATTCCCCATGGGGAAGAGGGGGTAATGTAAGGCCTCTCAGCTAGTAAATGGTACAGCTGGAACTAAAACCTATTTCTTCAATACCAAGAAAATCCACATATTGTGCTATACAGGCGAGCATGCAATCATTCAGTTCTGCTTTTAATTCCAGTTCAACCTGCTGTTAGCTTGACTTGTTGCTCTCTGACACCCAGTGCCCTCAACCATGAAAATGAAATTGAAATACCTATCTACCAGCATTGGCTTAGATAGATGCATAATATGCCTGGCATACAGTGGGAGCTCAGTGGATTCCATATCCTTCACCTCCTTCCTCTCTACTCTGCCTCCTTGTTGAAGCAGGATCAGCACAGAGCTACTGTTAGGAGGCCTAGTTTTGGCTTTGGGATATGCTCTTTATCTTAGGATTTTAGTTCTTTAAGTTGAATGACAATAAATAACATCTCTAGACAGAAGAACTCCCCATCATGAGGTGTGGTGGGGCTCTCAGCCTTGCCCTCCAAGTGGAGGCTCTGTGGCGTGGAGCCTCATGACCAGTCGTGGGGCTGCCACACCCATCCTCTTCCCCCAGAGAGGTTCCCCACGTCCACACCTCACCTCACAGCAAACATGAGCAAGGAAGGAACTGTCTGCAAATGTCCCATTTATCCTGTACCCGAGGAGGTGGTAAAAATTAATTCACTGAAGAGTTTGATTCAAAAAATAATGAAGTTCTATAAATAAAAACATATCTGTAAATTTGGGATGCTTTTTTCCTAAAATATGTCCTTTCAATATTAGAAAATGTAATGATGAGAAAAGCTAGGTTTTACTGTTGCAACCAGACTGTGCGTGACAAAAATGAACTTTCTCCTTTTCTTGTTTGGCAAGACTTTTACTTGAATATTCTGGCTCTGTGAACCCTTCCCAGTGATCCATTAACTTTTTCCTACTCAGAACATTTATCTATGTCATGGAATCAAGGACTTTCCTTTTTTTTCCTTTGAAGAACAGTGAATAGTATGCTGGTATTCCTATTGATATTCACTCAAAAGAGTCAGGCTGTTTGATTGCTGCATTATGTTTCATCCAGTAAACTGGAAGTCTTCCTGCTTCAACCTTTTTCATTAAAGGGCCAAATTCCCTACTTGGGTACACTTACAGGAACACATTCTGCATCCTTGTAAATATACAGAGAAGTCTGAGCCCCTCTTCCCTCCCTTGTCATTTATTCCAGTTCTTGCTGGGTGAGTGTGGTGTGGTGGAAAGAGAGTAAGTCTTATGGACCATCACACTGGCTCTATATCCCTTCTCTGCTACTAGTGATGTTTGCGCGATCTTGGAGGCTACAGAGTTTCTCTGAATCTCCAGTTCCTCCTCTGAGAAAGGGGATGATAGTATCTAAGAGAGAAAAGCATGTAAAGTTCCAGGCCTGACATTGACGTGGCCCTCCGCCCATCCAAGACCTCCCTGGGCAGCAAGGCAGGAAGCAGAACATGATGTGGCCATCTCAGGCCAGGCTGCAGTTGGGTCTTGGCCTTTCCTCTCTTTCCCGTCCACCTTTGGATAACATTTCTGTGCTCCTCAGCGGACTGAGGGTAAGGGAATGCAGCGGAAAGGTGATAATTAGGGTGAATATCTTTGTGTTCCATCTCGCTGCTTTTCGGTTACTCAATAAGCACAGTTTTGGTTACGCTTTTTTTCTTGTTTAAAAAAAAAAATCTTAGAACCCAGAAGTCAGAAAAACTTGATTGCATAAGAAAATTCTCTGTAGAGAATTCTCTGCAGATTGTATCTAAGTAAACACCGTTAGCATCAATTTAACTAACTTCATGTGACCCTGGGGAATGGAGCTTAAGGCTGCAAGTGAAAAAAAATCACAAAACGAAAAATAAAATTTTTTATTTTCCCCCGAAATGTTTCCATTTAAAAGGTCGTGTTTGGTTTTGTTTTTCTCATCACTGTAGGAAATCAAGGCAATAGATTTTGTAGTCGGACAGACCTGGATTCAGATCCCAGCCTCGCTGCTTACTATCAAGTATCTTAATTTATCAAAGCCTCAAATCTGTACCTAGAAAATATCTATAAAGGGCATTTGTTCCTGCAACAGAGCCGCTGCCGCCATCTCTGTCTTTTTAAGATCGCCCAGGTCCCTCCACCGCCACCACGCCTCTGGGATGCGGCAGCGCGACCCTCTGGCCAGGCAGCCCCCTCCCGCCGCGCCCTCTGCCCACCTGCCCGCGCACCCCGCCCACCCCCCCGCCCCGGCAGCCGCCCCATCTCCGCCCCTTCGGGCCAGCGGAGCCTCATGGCTCATATGGCATCCACGCCACAGGGGTGACCGTGGACTCGGCTGTGGGACACGTCATGGGCAGTGCCTTCAGCTGGGGGAGCTCGGAGCCTGCCCAGCCTGCTGCCTAACAGACCTCCACCTACACTGCCCCTCAGCCCTCGCAGATGGGGCCCTGTGCCTACGACAGCAGGCAGTTCCTGGACTGTTCGACCACTCAGAGTGACCTGTCCCTGCGTGAGGGCTCCAGCGAGGCCGTAAAGCAGTGCAAGTACAACCATGGTCTGAGGTGCCTGCTCTGAAGAGTTGGTACAGACTCGGGGGCCAGCTCTGCACCCACCTCTACCCTTTGCTGACAGCTGGACCACAACACTAGATTGTACCAGATAGCTGGGATTGGAAGTGAAGAGGTTTCTCACCCCATGAATAACCCAAGACACAAATGTGGAAATAAAAGAGTTTATTTAAAAAAGAAAATATCTATAAAAATGAGATAATAATAATGATAGTATTTTGTTAGGCTCAGATGTCATAAAGCATGCAGTATAAAGTGTCATGCACATAAAAAGTACTCAATAAACAATAGCTACTATTATTACAGTCATAAGAACATTTACTACATTATTTATTTTCACATAGAACTGAGCTCTTTCAGAGAACAGTTTGTACATTTAACTCTGTACACGTAAACTCACTGATTTTTCTGTTTTTCTGTGGCTAAACAAAGAAAATAAGGAAAGTCAGAGACACCTGCTGACCCACGGACTGCAAATCCAAATTCTGCCAATTTCAGAATACAAATATGGAGTTTTGATAATTACTCTAACTTTAACTTATAAGTAAGTAAAATATAAAGAGAATGGGACTACAGTAAAGTACAGCACATGATGCAATCTCTCTGAATCCATTAGTACTTTGCTAATTTGCTAGTTAAAAGTTGACTTAAAAGTGGGGGCGGAGCAAGATGGCCGAATAGGAACAGCTCCAGTCTCCAACTCCAGGCGCCAGCTACACAGAAGACCGGTGATTTCGGCATTTTCAACTAAGGTACTGGGTTCATCTCACTGGGGAGTGCCGGAGGATCGGTGCTGGTCAGCTGCTGCAGCCGGACCAGTGAGAGCTGAAGCAGGGCCAGGCATCGCCTCACCTGGGAAGCGCAAGGGGGAAGGGAATCCCTTTTCCTAGCCAGGGGAACTGAGACACACAACACCTGGAAAATCGGGTAACTCCCACCCCAATACTGCGCTTTAAGCAAACAGGCACACCAGGAGATCATATCCCACACCTGGCCGGGAGGGTCCCACGCCCACGGAGCCTCCCTCATTGCTAGCACAGCAGTCTGTGATCTACCAGCAAGGCAGCAGCGAGGCTGGGGGAGGGGCGCCCGCCATTGCTGAGGCTTAAGTAGGTAAACAAAGCTGCTGGGAAGCTCGAACTGGGTGGAGCTCACAGCAGCTCAAGGAAACCTGCCTGTCTCTGTAGACTCCACCTCTGGGGACAGGGCACAGTAAAAAATAAACGCAGCAGAAGCCTCTGCAGACGCAAACGACTCTGTCTGACAGCTTTGAAGAGAGCAGTGGATCTCCCAACATGGAGGTTGAGATCTGAGAAGGGACAGACTCCCTGCTCAAGTGGGTCCCTGACCCCTGAGTAGCCTAACTGGGAGACATCCCCCACTAGGGGCAGTCTGACACCCCACACCTCACAGGGTGTAGTACACCCCTGAGAGGAAGCTTCCAAAGCAAGAATCAGACAGGTACACTCGCTGTTCAGAAATATTCTATCTTCTGCAGCCTCTGCTGCTGATACCCAGGCAAACAGGGTCTGGAGTGGACCTCAAGCAATCTCCAGCAGACCTATAGCTGAGGGTCCTGACTGTTAGAAGGAAAACTATCAAACAGGAAGGACACCTACACCAAAACCCCATCAGTATATCACCATCATCAAAGACCAGAGGCAGATAAAACCACAAAGATGGGGAAAAAGCAGGGTAGAAAAGCTGGAAATTCAAAAAATAAGAGTGCATCTCCCCCGGCAAAGGAGCGCAGCTCATCGCCAGCAACGGATCAAAGCTGGACGGAGAATGACTTTGACGAGATGAGAGAAAAAGGCTTCAGTCCATCAAATTTCTCAGAGCTAAAGGAGGAATTACGTACCCAGCGCAAAGAAACTAAAAATCTTGAAAAAAAAGTGGAAGAATTGATGGCTAGAGTAATTAATGCAGAGAAGGTCATAAACGAAATGAAAGAGATGAAAACCATGACACAAGAAATACGTGACAAGCTTCAGTAACCGACTCGATCAACTGGAAGAAAGAGTATCAGCGATTGAGGATCAAATGAATGAAATGAAGCGAGAAGAGAAACCAAAAGAAAAAAGAAGAAAAAGAAATGAACAAAGCCTGCAAGAAGTATGGGATTATGTAAAAAGACCAAATCTACGTCTGATTGGGGTGCCTGAAAGTGAGGGGGAAAATGGAACCAAGTTGGAAAACACTCTTCAGGATATCATCCAGGAGAACTTCCCCAACCTAGTAGGGCAGGCCAACATTCAAATCCAGGAAATACAGAGAACGCCACAAAGATACTCCTCGAGAAGAGCAACTCCCAAGACACATAATTGCCAGATTCACCAAAGTTGAAATGAAGGAAAAAATCTTAAGGGCAGCCAGAGAGAAAGGTCGGGTTACCCACAAAGGGAAGCCCATCAGACTAACAGCAGATCTCTCGGCAGAAACTCTACAAGCCAGAAGAGAGTGGGGGCCAATATTCAACATTCTTAAGAAAAGAATTTTAAACCCAGAATTTCATATCCAGCCAAACTAAGTTTCATAAGTGAAGGAGAAATAAAATCCTTTACAGATAAGCAAATGCTTAGAGATTTTCTCACCACTAGGCCTGCCTTACAAGAGACCCTGAAGGAAGCACTAAATATGGAAAGGAACAACTGTTACCAGCCATTGCAAAAACATGCCAAAATGTAAAGACCATCGAGGCTAGGAAGAAACTGCATCAACTAACGAGCAAAATAACCAGTTAATATCAGAATGGCAGGATCAAGTTCACACATAACAATCTTAACCTTAAATGTAAATGGACTAAATGCTCCAATTAAAAGACACAGACTGGCAAACTGGATAAAGAGTCAAGACCCATCAGTCTGCTGTATTCAGGAGACCCATCTCACACGCAGAGACATACATAGGCTCAAAATAAAGGGATGGAGGAAGATTTACCAAGCAAATGGAGAACAAAAAAAAGCGGGGGTTGCAATACTAGTCTCTGATAAAACAGACTTTAAACCATCAAAGATCAAAAGAGACAAAGAAGGCCATTACATAATGGTAAAGGGATCAATTCAACAGGAAGAGCTAACTATCCTAAATATATATGCACCCGATACAGGAGCACCCAGATTCATAAAGCAAGTCCTTAGAGACTTACAAAGAGACTTAGACTCCCATACAATAATAATGGGAGACTTCAACACTCCACTGTCAACATTAGACAGATCAACGAGACAGAAAGTTAACAAGGATATCCAGGAATTGAACTCATCTCTGCAGCAAGCAGACCTAATAGACATCTATAGAACTCTCCACCCCAAATCAACAGAATATACATTCTTCTCAGCACCACATCGTACTTACTCCAAAATTGACCACGTAATTGGAAGTAAATCACTCCTCAGCAAATGTACAAGAACAGAAATTATAACAAACTGTCTCTCAGACCACAGTGCAATCAAACTAGAACTCAGGACTAAGAAACTCAATCAAAACCGTTCAACTACATGGAAACTGAACAACCTGCTCCTGAATGACTATTGGGTACATAACGAAATGAAGGCAGAAATAAAGATGTTCTTTGAAACCAATGAGAACAAAGATACAACATACCAGAATCTCTGGGACACATTTAAAGCAGTGTGTAGAGGGAAATTTATAGCACTAAATGCCCACAAGAGAAAGCAGGAAAGATCTAAAATTGACACTCTAACATCGCAATTAAAAGAACTAGAGAAGCAAGAG
>NC_037670.1:77775008-77788190 GCF_003255815.1 Theropithecus gelada
ATGAAAAAATGCTCATCATCACTGGCCATCAGAGAAATGCAAATCAAAACCACAATGAGATACCATCTCACACCAGTTAGAATGGCAATCATTAAAAAGTCAGGAAACAACAGGTGCTGGAGAGGATGTGGAGAAATAGGAACGCTTTTACACTGTTGGTGGGATTGTAAACTAGTTCAACCACTATGGAAAACAGTATGGAGATTCCTCAAGGATCTAGAACTAGATGTACCATATGACCCAGCCATCCCATTCCTGGGTATATACCCAAAGGATTATAAATTATGCTGCTATAAAGACACATGCACACGTATGTTTATTGCGGCACTATTCACAATAGCAAAGACCTGGAATCAACCCAAATGTCCATCAGTGACAGACTGGATTAAGAAAATGTGGCACATATACACCATGGAATACTATGCAGCCATAAAAAAGGATGAGTTTGTGTCCTTTGTAGGGACATGGATGCAGCTGGAAACCATCATTCTTAGCAAACTATCACAAGAACTGAAAACCAAACACCGCATGTTCTCACTCATAGGTGGGAACTGAACAATGAGATCACTTGGACTCAGGAAGGGGAACATCACACACGGGGGCCTATCATGGGGAGGGGGGAGGGGGGAGGGATTGCATTGGGAGTTATACCTGATGTAAATGACGAGTTGATGGGTGCAGCACACCAACATGGCACAAGTATACATATGTAACAAACCTGCACGTTATGCACATGTACCCTACAACTTAAAGTATAATAATAATAAATAAATTTAAAAAAAAGAGGGTGATTAAATGAACTTTGATGCAATTCCACTCTATTTAGTCTAGATTATTGTTTATGTTAAGAAACTTAACTGCAGAGTAAAATACTTTATATAAGTAATTGTAATTCCAGATTTAAGGACCACTTATTCCTATTGCTGTTTAGTGTTCCATTGTGTAAATATATTATAATTTATTTATCCACTTTAATTTGAAGGGCCTTGGCACTCAATTGCTTTGAACTTTATGGTACATTTTTTTTTTTGGAAACCTATACATATATATTCTATTAGGTATACATATATCAAATTTTGTAATTAAGTATTTAATGAGTCGTCAATCTCAATGAGTCTAGGAAAGTTTTTCCAAACAGTGAATACAAGTTTTGCTTAAGAATGAACTTCACATGCAAAAATCTTATTAAACTTTTACGCATCTAGTGAAGTTTTGCAAAAACCCCACAAACTCAACATATGCACAAGTTAACTCAAGGTTTTTCCAACTCTTCTTTTAAAACTCAGTTCTTTTCCACATTCCATTGACTTAGCAGTAGCAGCATTTATATTATTATGAACATCAGAAACCTATGCACGGCCATTGTTACCTCCCTTTTCATTCTCCTCATATCCAGTCCAAAATCCATTCCTATTGTACACGGTATTAGCCTGTTCTCACATTGCTATCAAGAAATACCTGAGACTGGGTAATTTATAAAGAAAAGAGGTTCAATTGGCTCATGATTCTGTACAGGAAGTGTGATGTACGAGAAGCATGATTCTGGCATCTGCTCAGCTTCTGGGGAGGCCTCAGGAAACCTGCAATCATGGCAGAAAGTGAAGGGAGAGCAGACATATCACAAGGTGAAAGTAGAAGCAATAAAGGAGGGGAGGTGCTGCACACTTTTTAAACAACCAGATCTCATAATAACATGCTCACTGTCATGAGAACAGCACAAAGGGGATGGTGCTAAACATTAATGCAAAACCACCCCTATGATCCCATCACCTCCCCTAGGCCCTACTTCCAATATTGGGGATTACTACTAAACAGATCTGTGGGGTCACAGATCCAAATCATATCATTAACCAAAAGTATCTGAGATGAGTCCCAATCAATTCAGAAAGTGTATTAGGCCAAGGTTGAGGTCACACCCATGACAAAGCCTCAGGAGGTCCTGACTGTGTGTGCTTGAGGTCGTGAGGGTACAGCTTCGTCTTAGAGATTTATTTTTTTGAAACAGGGTCTTGTTCTGTCACCCAGGTTAGAGTGCAATGGCGTGATCTTGGCTCACTGCAGCCTCAACCTCCCAGGCTCAAGTGATCCTGCTACCTCAGCCTCCTGAGTAACTGGGGCTACAGGACCACACCACCATGCCTGGCTAATTTTTGTATTTTTAGTAGATATGGGGTCTTGTAATGTTGTCTAAGCTGATCTTTAACTCCTGGGCTCAAGCAATCCTCCTGCCTTGGCCTTTCAAATCACTGGGATTACAGGCGTGAGTCACTGCACCTGACCAGTTTTATACATTTTATGGAGACAATGAGACATCAACGAATATGTGTAAGATGTACATTCATTCAGTCTGGAAAGGCAGGACAACTCAAAGCAGGGAGTTAGGGGGGTGGTTCTGTGTCATAGATAGATTTAAGTATTTTCTGATTTGCAGTTGCCTCTAAGAGTTATTATCAGTAAAAGGGAATATCTGGGTTATAATTATGGGTTGTGCAGACCAAGGTTTCATCATGCAGATGAAACCTCTAGGTAGCAGGCTTCAGAGAGAATAGATTGTAAATGTTTCTTATCAGAGTTAAAGAGTCTCTTCTATCAATGATTTAGTGATTCCAAAATTAAGAAGTGTGTAATGAGGCATGTCTGCTTTCCACTTCCCATGGCCTGAACTAGTTTTTCAGGTTAACTTTGGAAAGCCCTTGGCCAAGAGGAGGGGTTGATTTAGATGCCTCAGAGGTCTTAGAAATTTGTTTTTGGTTTACACTATTAATTTTATACCATAAATATCTCTCAAATCTATTCATTCCTCTTAATCATTTCTGACACCTCTTCGCTACAAAGCACCTTACTTACTGCCAAGTGTTCTAACTAATCTATTCATCTGTTTCCTTGCCTAGCTCCAGTCCATTTACCCCAAAGAAGTTAATGAAGGGAGGAAAATCTTTTGAAATAGAAACATGATTATGTTATAAGCACACATACACATACACATACATTTAAATGCCTTCTTTTTATTAACATAAAACCTCCCTAACAGAGTCAATGAAACCCTACATAATTTGGGCATTTTTCTCCATCATCTTCCTATAAGCTTCCTTCCTACTCCTTTCATTCTGCCCAAAATATTTCGACATTATTTCATTCAGTTGTAAGCACCCTACTCCCTTTGGTAAAAGGAAGTATTTCTTCTTTCTTATCCCTGGAACATGCTTTTCCACTTCACCACCAGTGGTTTTTTTACCCCTAGTTTCAGCTTAAGAGTATCTTTCTCCGGGATATCTTTCCTGACAATTCTTAATATGTGCTAAGTAAGGGTCATCCAATAACTGTTCAGAATATATTTTAACTTAACATTTGTTTCAGTGAATATTTAATACATAAAAGGCCTTTCCACTAAATGGTAAAGATAATAGGAGTTTTAAAAATTGTATACCAATTGTCTGGCATATGTATTATTTGTTGAATTTATTAAAAAATGAATGAATGACTGGATTAATAATTAACAGTAATACCTGTATTTTGTTTCTGAATTTGACACTCGATTGCTTTTAGAACTTCACAGTGCTGTTATGAGCAAAAGTTTTTACAAACATATCTTTTAGAATATTAAAATCATTACAAAATTTTAAATTGATATTAAAAAAGAACATTATATATACATACATACACACCACACACACATATATATAGAGAGAGAGGGGGAGAAAGAAAGAGAGAGATCTGGAAACTATTAATGTTTTAGGTATAAATAGAAAGATAGTGAATATCTTTTTTATGAACTTGGAATTCGACCTACTCCTAAAATTCAATTATTTTAATTCAATTTTCTAATAAAAGGAAATGCAATTTTTTCACAAAGAGTGAAAAATTTTATTACTTCCAATCATAGACCTTAATGAATTGCCATTTTGAAAATGAAGAATATTAATTTATATTCAATCTGAAATAATTAAATACTTATAGAATACCTGAATTCTGCCAATTATTTTTATCCAGATGGTTTTGAGACATATTATGGAATTTTATAATTTGTAAGATTTGTGGAAAAGATTGAGGCATCATTGTGTGGTGGAGATTAATATTCAATTACCTTTTTTTATCATATGAGCTCCTAGGAAAGGATGAACATAAACATAAACAGCAAACATAAGATTCACTGTGCCTTCAAGAAGTTTACAATGATTTAGTAATTCAAAAATTATACATGAAAACATTAGAAAACAATAAATAGATCACATAATTTTGTTAATTTATATGAGACTAACACTGTAAATAAAAATTTTGAAAAAATTGAATGGATTGATTTTATTGGAGAATTTCCTACTATGGAAAGAAAGCTTGGGCTAGACCTGGTGAAAGTAACATTTGAATAATGAGAGGAGAGATGGGAGAATGAAGTCAGCTCTCTCCAAGAAGGCTTACTGCTTTTCTACTGGTTTACAATGGGATTATAGGAAAAGGAAGTGGAGAAATTTCCAAGCAGGCCAGAATTGGTGATTGTCACATGTGAAGAATGAAATTTAAAAAATTGAGTCTTAAAAAAAATTTAGATCATTGGGACCTATAAAAATGGAAATAATTTATTCTTAAAATGACACATTCAGAGTAGGTAGACAACAGAAATGTTTTGTAGAAAGAGAAGGATAAAATAGATATTCTTGAAAACCCTTTAAAAAAAAAGTGTTTATACTACAAGAACTGTTGAGTGTATCTGTTCCCGATTTAAAATGCCCTAAATCAGAATTTGGTTCTATCAAATAATAGTTTGAATCATACTGATATAGCTCCTCACAAAAGGAGAAGGGATCATGTCTTTGGCCTCCAGCTATAGTGGATATACTGTATTTTTAGTACAAGAGGGAAAGGAAGTATGGGCATTTAATGTGGCGTGGATGGAATATTTAATGATATATACTATTTATTTTTATTTTTTTAGAAACCTGCCCAAAGCTATACTTCCTGATTATGTGTATTTTTCTCTTAAAATAATACAAAACTCTTCTTGACACTGCATTGCTTAACGTAATTCAGCCCATTCTCTGGCTCAGCAAAGCATAGAAGAACATCCTTTCATTACCATGCCCGGGAGACAATTTATCTGCCATTCTCATAAAAGACCTTTCCACTAGATAGTAAAGATAATAGGGGAAGTTTTAAAAACTGTTATTTTCCTGCTTATGAGAGGAAAATATGGTAGAATACTTGATAAAATTTTCTCAAAGTATTTTCCCTTCCAAATGACTTATGTTTGTTTAATTAGTTATTTATAAAATATTTTATGGATATTTAAAAAGATTAATTTTATTATCAGAAAGATATGAGTTAAATTAATAAAAATTATGGAGCAAAACTGAACAACAGAATGAAAAATTAACGTCCAAGGTGTTCCACGTTGCTCAGCACCATCAGTTATTTTGTGAAAAATAGCACTAATTTTAGCTCTTGTGATTGGAAACTTCAGTGCCATGTATTCCTGGATTAAGAAGATAATAAAAATGTCTATCGCTGCAGAAATTTTAAACCACTATGATTTCATTCTGAATTTTTATTACTATCATTATACTCTATTAGAACAACCTACACGAAAGTACTATCAAGGCAGATGATTTGTGTTTTTTGGTTCATTTGTGTTATTACTAAAGTAAGTAGAATGATCATGAATTGGCATTATACAGCTTCTGACAGAAATTGCCCTTTGATTCATGGCCCCTTTTAAATTAAAAGTATGATGAAATTTGAATATTAAGAAATAATTTAATGTTCTGTGGTCAATGTCCCTGTATTGCATATATGCCAATTTTTCTCTTACTTTCTTAAAATGGCTAAAAACCTCCAAAATTCTGATTCTCCAAACCAGCTTGTATTTTGTTTCATTTATTTTTTCTAAATATTTACAATATTATTAGTATTTATTTAATGGATGATCTTTCTTTGTTATGTGTGTGTGTGCATGCACGTGTGTGTGTGTGTGCGCACGCTCTTAATAAGTTATTTGAAAGGAGGGATCACATTATCTATTTTTCTTCCTGTTTGAAAAATTCCTCCCCATTATACTTCTTCTGCTTCTCTCTTTCTCTCTCTCTCTCACACACACACTCATGCACACATACACACACATGCACACACACACAAACACATATTCACACACACAAACACACACATGCCCAGAAGAGCTCATCTGATAAGAAAATGTTAATATTGTAGTGAATACAGATGAAAAAGTAAATAGTGATAAAAGTACCAACCAAAAAGGATTAATATACTTTGAGTAGTTCAATTTGTGAAGGTTTTCCAGTGTTTGCTTAAAACATGATGATATAGAAAGAACACAAGAGACAGGGAAAGGAAATTAAATTATTTTTGCCCCCAAATGAGGACAACTTTTGACTATCCATTAAAAAGCAACAAAATGCTGCCAGGCAGTTAACTGCTTTGCTCAAGGAAATTATTTGTGGACTAAGGTTGAGCTATTGCCACTGGAATACTGTGCACTCAACAGTGGAGATGGTAACAGAAAACCTTCTGAAAGGCAGGGGACACAATGTTGAGCATATGTTTAGCCTCAAAGTCTAAAAATGTGGCTACTTTCTTCAGAATAATAAGATTGGCCAAGTCCTGAAATGGTGGAGAAAAAAAGTGCATGTGTCAAAAATCAATACAGGAGAAAAAAAACAACACTACATATATGAAGGAGAAAGATATTTAAAACAAGAAAATTGATTCTTATAAAATTATTCAAAGAAAAGGAGAAATGATGTTTGAAGTGATGCATATCATAATTACCCTAATTTGATCAAAACACATTATATCATGTATCAAAATGTCACATGTACCCAGTATATATATACAACTACTATGTATCAATTTGTTGAAAAAAGAAATGGATGAATGCAAGTCAGGGACATTAATTTGACTGTTGGATTCAGGGCTAAACTGCTGCACCTGCAATTTGGAAGTGCTGTTACTTCTACTCTGCTGCCTCCAATTCAACTTCCACACATTCATGAGGCTTTTGACTAGGCATTGGAACATGGCGCCTTACAACCACAAGCTTGCCTATTTGTGAAAAGTTGTTTTCAACACCATAGCCATTGGTTGATGTCTTCTGCCTAATGTTGTCTTTCAAATGTCAAAAACGTGCATCTCACTGTCACAACCAAACTTTTACTCATAGCCCAAAATTGAGTGACTATGAAAAATGTAAATTTCAATTTTCTAACTCTTGTGATAAGAAAAAATGTGGAAGGTTATGAAAAAGAGATTTCATGTAACAATAGGTGATAGCCAGTACAGGAGCCTGGCTTTTATTTAACGGGAGAGTTATCCTTTCCATTCTTCTGTGTAGTCCTGTTGATAGGCATGAACACAACTTTTTCATGCTCTTGGCTTGTTGCAACAAGTTCCTCTGTATATCTATTTATCAGACTTTATCACAAACATCCCCATCTTGTAACTTTGCAGGTTTCGACAGCGAGGCCTGAACTCATATTGGGGAGGTTTTTACCTTTTCTTTCTATTCAATGAAAACTGGAAACAAAATGGTCTATGTCTTGGAAGAATTTATTTATACCTTTTATTAGTATTAGCATCATGTCAGGCAGAGCCATCTAAAACTTAGGCTGTAATTGTTTTTACACTCTGTTATTTTAAGGATTATCCCATAGGTCATCATTTTGAAAGAGGGATGACAATTAGTAGGACTAGGCTTTCTAGGATTGTGAACAATTATCACAGGCAATTTACATGTGACCTCAGGGTCTATTCAGGCTTGCACTGAATGTAACACTATTATTTGGTGCTGTCAGGTTTGCCTAACTTTCTACCTAGCAGGAAAAAATCGTATCAAGTTAATATTGGGTGGTTTTGAGTTGCATTGTTACTCTCTGGTGTTTCAAGATCGGGTTCAGTCTCATCAAATGTTATTTAGCCAGGAGCAATTTCTCCAAGGAAAACTACTATAGTTAAAACGTGCACAGGATTTTTGTTCCAGAAATCTACAGATATGCCTAAGATGTACACAAGGACTTGCCATAGGGTCTTTGCAATATCATTGTCTAGCGTAGATACTTTGAACAATATTTGATCTGCTGTTGTATAAGGACAGAAGGCTTAAATTACAGCATATATTAAATAATAAGCACAACCCATAGCTGACAGTTCCAAGTTACCTGGTAAATACTCTGGAACAAAAATCCCAAATGTCTGCAAAAATTTTAAAAAGCAAGTTTTTTTCCTTGTGACAAGTAACACATGTTGCAGCAATTCACTCATTATTTTGGTGGACACCAGGAGAGCCTCTGAGCACGAACTGATGATGGCATTCTGTACACAGAGAGTAGCAAGCAATTCATTGTTGATAGAGCATAGCTAATAAGACTGAGAGTAATGGTGCTGATGAGTAAACAGCAATCACAGTGGATCTTGATAACATATTAAGAAATTTAAGCTTTGTCTGATAAAAGATGGGGCCATGTGCTGTGAGGGTTAATTCTAGGAATCCCGGGTTGTTTCGCTGAAATACAAATTGATTTTCTATGGCTTGGTGGCCATATGTCTTGGAAGTGTCAGCTTCTAAATATCTGATAACAGTGAAATTTGTGATTTGCTCCTTGTCTTGTTAAGATCCATGGATTATGTATCAGGAATATGGTTACATGAGCAACAAGTTATAAAACCTCTGATTGAGATTGAAGTTTGAACCCTCTTATTCTAAAATGTTTCACTTACACTTGATGGTTACTGGCTCAATAAACAAAGTGTGTTACAGGATGACCCTTACAGAGGGGGGACAAATGTAGTTCACTCCTGGCCTTTCCAGATACCGTGCTGTGAAGCTGTCTCTGGCTGTGACTCACACCTTTACTTTAATGTTGTGGCTATGTTCTGCCTTTTCCTGCTATAAACTGGGTATTTGTCAGCATTTCATTTTGGATTCTATGAGTCTTCTTTAGCAATCAGAATCTGTGTAACTGTTACATGAGGGCCAGTCACATTAAAAGTACTAATTAATGAATGGTATGTTGCTAGATGTAAGTGCTAGGGAGACCACTCACACATTTCTGGTTTGGATGACCTTAGATAGAAGTGCCTACAGCACGGAAGACACAGATTTACTTTGGAATATAGTATGCATAGTTTTGAATAAGGTTGGGTTTGGGTGTGTGCAGGACATCTGATTGAAAATATTTTAACAGTTGGATATACAAACCTTAAGCTGAAAAATGATTTGTCTTGCAGCTATACATTTCTGAATCATCAGTATGTTAAATATCATGAGATTTTGCAGAGCAGGTAGAGTAATGAGAGAAAGACTAACGACATTTAAACAGATGGTGGAAGCAAAGGAGCCCACATTTCTCCCCTTGAATAACAGTCTCTTAGATTCAGACTTCTCTGATTCTGAAGATGCTTACATTTCTTATGAATATTTTCTGGTTGTCCTAGGTCTAGCTCAGCTCCTCTTTCTGCCCATTAACATAAATCTTGGTGCATGAGAATGATAATGTATGGATAACTTTATGCTTATTGTAATTTCTACAAAAATTAGATCTTTTATAAAAACTCATAGTTTAACTATTGTGCATTCTCTGACAATCTCTCTTCCTCTAGGAATGCATTGGGAAACTTCAGCTTAGGGATTCTACCTATTTAATCTTTAGATCCCCAAAATTTTGCATATTGCTCACATTCCTATGTTTGTTTGGTGTGTTTATTATATGTCAAGTTAAAATTTTATTTTTGTGATCTTTATATTGTTATAAAAATTACCAAGGATTGATCGTTTTTAGATTTATAAATAACATTATCACAAAGACATTAATCAATCATTTTGAGATGTGACCTTTAAAATTAACTGTGTCTAAATAAATTTGGTTCCATGATAATAAACAATTAAAAATAATGAAATGATAATTTACATATATTTAAATAAAAAACAGTACAAATAGATAACTCCTAACTCCTATCTGCTAACAACAGTAGGAATTATTTGAATTTCTGCCTTGGAAGATAGAAATACCTGTAATAAACAAGAGATAGAAGGTAAATTTTTTAGTAAAAATTAAACAAAAAAGATTTGGAACTAGTTTTTAGGACCTCTGGAGTATGGGGTTAAACCAACAGGATTTCTCTCTACCCCTCTCTTTTTCTCTCTTTTGTGTATTGATTTCATTTACCATTGCGGAAATTACGCCGACTAGTAACTCCCAGCTCACCTTGTCAACCTCATCAGGATTCAATAGGGGCCTCCTTAGTTCTATTTTTTTTAATGCTCAAGGAAGGACTCAGGATTGTTTCACCGGCACACTCTTTCCAACAATCATTTTGACCAGAGGTGGAGGTAATGTTTAAAAAAAAAAAAAAGGAAACTAATACTGAATCATAGATGGGGATGGGGTACAGAGCTGGAGAAGGATAGCCTTGAAAAGAGGATGATACTATTCAGAGGGCAAGAAAGAAGTATTGGGGAGAGAGAGTAATTTATGTCTGTAGAAGGGATTACAGTAATCACTTGTTATCTGTGGTTTTAACATTATTGTTTTAGATTAATTGCAACAAAAATAATAGTATGGTTTCCTTATGTGTTGATATTTGCAATTTATAACTTTATAAAATAATTTTATAATTAAATTATTTAAAATTTATAATGATATTGAGAAAAAATTGAATCACAAATACTCAAGGCTGATGATTAATACTAAAACAGAACAAAACAAAGCAAAGCAAAACTTAATTCAACACTCACCACATACAATACAAGAAATAAGTCAGGGATGAAATTATTTTATTTTATTTTATTTTACTTTAAGTTCTGAGACACATGTGCTGAACGTGCAGGTTCATTACATAGCTATACATTTGCCATGGTTGTCTGCTGTACCTATCAACCCGTCATCTAGGTTTTAAGCCCTTCATGCATTAGGTATTTGTCCTAATGCTCTACCTCCCCTTGTGCCCCACCCACCAACAGGCCCTGGTGTGTGATTTTCCCCTCCCTGTGTCCATGTGTTTGCTTTGTTCAACTCCGACTTATCAGTAAGAACTTGTGGTGTTTGGTTTTCCACTCCTGTGTTAGTTTGCTGAGGATGATGATTTCCAGCTTCATCCATGTCCCTGCATAAGGCATGAACTCATTCTTTTGTATGGATGTATAGTATTCAATTGTGTACATGTGCCACATTTTCTTTATCCAGTCTATCAATGATGGACATTTGGGTTAGTTCCAAGTCTCTGCTATTGTAAATAGTGCTGCAATAAACAGACGTGTGTATGTGTCGTTATAGTAGAATGATTTATAATCCTTTGGGTCTATACCCAGTAATGGGATTGCTGGGTCAAATGGTATTTTTGGTTTTCTGTCTTCTAGAATGGTTGAACTAATTTACACTCCAACCAACTGTAAAAATATTCCTATTTTTCCGCATCCTCATCAGCATCTGTTGTTTCCAGACACTTTATGATCACCATTCTAACTGGCATGAGATGACATCTCACTGTGGTTTTGATTTGCATTTCTCTACTGACCAGGGATAATGAGCTTTTTTTCATGTTTGTTGGCTGCATAAATGTCTTCTTTTGAGAGGTGTCCGTTCATATCTTTTGCTCACTTTTTGATGGGATTGTTTGTTTTATTCTTCTAAATTTGTATAAGTTCCTTGTAGGTTCTGGATATTAGCCCTTTGTCAGATTGATAGATTGCAAAACTTTTCTGACATTTTGTAGGTTACCTGTTCACTCTGATAATAGTTTCTTTTGCTGGGCAGAAACTCTTTAGTTTAATTAGATTCCATTTGTCAAGCTTGGCTTTTGTTGCAATTGATTTTGGTGTTTTAGTCATGAAGTCTTTGCCCATGCCTATGTCCTGAATGGTATTGCCTAGGTTTTCTTCTAGGGTTTTTATGGTTTTAGGTTTCACTTTTATGTCTTTAACGCTTCTTTACTTAATTTTTGTATAACGTTTAAGGAAGTGGTCCAGTTTCAGTTTTCTATATATGACTAGCCAGTTCTCCCAGTTCCATTTATTAAATAGGGAATCTTTTCCCCATTGCTTGTTTTTGTCAGATTTATCAAAGATCAAATGGTTGTAGACATGTGGTGTTACTTCTGAGGCTTCTGTTATGTTCCATTGATTTATTTATTTTTTTATTTAAAATTATTATTATACTTTAAGTTCTAGGGTACATGTGCATAACGTGCAGGTTTGTTACATATGTATACTTGTGCCATGTTGCTGTGCTGCACCCATCAACTCGTCAGCACCCATCAACTCATCATTTACATCAGGTATAACTCCCAATGCCATCCCTCCCCCTTCCCCCCTCCCCATGATAGGCCCCAGTGTGTGATGTTCCCCTTCCTGAGTCCAAGTGATCTCATTGTTCAGTTCCCACCTATGAGTGAGAATATGCGGTGTTTGGTTTTCTGTTCTTGTGATAGTTTGCTAAGAATGATGGTTTCCAGCTGCATCCATGTCCCTACAAAGGACACAAACTCATCCTTTTTGATGGCTGCATAGTATTCCATGGTGTATATATGCCACATTTTCTTAATCCAGTCTGTCACTGATGGACATTTGGGTTGATTCCAAGTCTTTGCTATTGTGAATAGTGCCGCAATAACCATACGTGTGCATGTGTCTTTATAGCAGCATGATTTATAATCCTTTGGGTATATACCCAGTAATGGGATGGCTGGGTCATATGGTACATCTATTTCTGGATCCTTGAGGAATCGCCATACTATTTTCCATAATGGTTGAACTAGTTTACAATCCCATCAACAGTGTAAAAGTGTTCCTATTTCTCCACATCCTCTCCAGCACCTGTTGTTTCCTGACTTTTTAATGATCGCCATTCTAACTGGTGTCAGATGGTATCTCATTGTGGTTTTGATTTGCATTTCTCTGATGGCCTGTGATGATGAGCATTTTTTCATGTGTCTTTTGGCTGTATGAATGTCTTCTTTTGAGAAATGTCTGTTCATATCCTTTGCCCACTTTTTGATGGGGTTGTTTGTTTTTTTCTTGTAAATTTGTTTGAGTTCTTTGTAGGTTCTGGATATTAGCCCTTTGTCAGATGAGTAGCTTGCAAAAATTTTCTCCCATTCTGTAGGTTGTCTGTTCACTCTGATGGTAGTTTCTTTTGCTGTGCAGAAGCTCTTTAGTTTAATGAGATCCCATTTGTCAATTTT
>NC_037670.1:77788287-77788501 GCF_003255815.1 Theropithecus gelada
GTTTGAGTTCTTTGTAGGTTCTGGATATTAGCCCTTTGTCAGATGAGTAGATTGCAAAAATTTTCTCCCATTCTGTAGGTTGCCTGTTCACTCTGATGGTAGTTTCTTTTGCTGTGCAGAAGCTCTTTAGTTTAATTAGATCCCATTTGTCAATTTTGGCTTTTGCTGCCGTTGCTTTTGGTGTTTTAGACATGAAGTCTTTGCCCATGCCTAT